>NC_085056.1:10326622-10366622 GCF_963662255.1 Cinclus cinclus
CATTTCACAAAAAGGCATATATTTGTCCTATTCATTGCCCGCAATTTCTCTACTGTCTTTTCAAAAATAGAGATGTATAAAATAGTTTAATTTTCTGCTGGTTCATTTCTCTTCTGTTTTCCAAGGAGGGGAACAAAGAAATGCTTAAGGAGAAGTGCTTTACATAAAGAATCTCTCTGAAAAGCAAAGTAGATGCTATTTATGTAAAGTCCAGTCTCCTGGAGCTACAGTTTTGCTTGCATGAGTCCAACACTGAATTTATACTGATTCAAATATCTGGCCTTTCTGGTTTTGCATGTTGCATTTTAAATCCAATGTTAAGTAACAATTATAGTAGAAAGCATCAACTGAAAATTCCAGAAGTTAATAAATATTCAGATGCCCTGATTTTATGATCAACCAATGTTTTTTTCCAATTACATATTTCTCCAAGAATTTATATTGGCTTTGTGAAATTAGAAACTTTTGAGATATGTAAATCAATCTTAGTGTTACTGTGCAGTATTCTTTAAATTAAATTACAGTACAGATATCAGATTCTAGCAGTTCTTTTGCTGCAATGAGATAATTTCTGGAGGCAAGACACCTGGCCAGGATAGAGTGGTGATTAATTTTATGTGTTTAGGGTGCAATCATCACTCAGAAAAAGGCTTAGGGTTTGGATGATGGATGACGGGTAAAGTGCAGGCTGATAGGACATGGCCCATGAATCTGTTCTACATCATCAGTTCCTTTGATCACTGGCAGAAGTTCAGAGATACTTCTTTGCATCTGTCCAAAATAAACAAAGCTACCATATACCTTTTGCAAGATCATTTTTAAATACAGGCTTATTTGCAGGGGAGAAAACACCTTTATTTTTTTCAGCAATGACTGAGGGAAATAAAAACAAGCACTTTGTCTTGCATTTACATGCACTTTTACAGGCAAAAATATGTTGCATGTGTGTGCGTCCCTACATATATATATATATATATTAATGAAAGATGATAGCGTAAAAACAATTTTTTTCCCTTGCAAACTGATACCTATGTTGACACCATAGAGGGGATTCAGCATAGCTGCTGAAAACAGTGTTACAGAGCCTGCCATGAGAAGAAAACCCTAAGTTATAGCAATGATATGCAGCATTTCTTCTTCATTAGTAATGGTGGTGTAACTACAAATTGTTGGGAATCTTTCTCACTAGTGATAGCAAAATGAACTGTGTAAGGGAAATGATTTTGATTAAAAATTCAGAAGAGCTAAAGGGTGAAGAGATAGAGAGGATTTGTGCCAACCTGCCAAAAAAAATTTTTTTTGTATCTCAATTAACAAAATATAATTTGATAATTGGAAGCAAATGCTTCCTTATCATATGATTTCAACTTTTCTTTACCCAATGCTGTCCCCTGCAGGGTGTAAGAAATCAGATCACAGAAGTACTCAGAGCCTAAAAATATATATATTTTTTTTAATCCAGGAGTAAGAGAGGAATAGATGAATTAACATCATGTTCTCTATCAGAATTCATTATCAAGCCAGCATGGTTTATGAAAAATCCTTTCAGAAGCTTGACTGGGTGCTGTGATGGGCATTCCTTGAAAATATTCTCTTATATTTCATAGCGTATGTGCGACACTTCTTTCCATAGGTGTTATGAATTCCTGGTGCTCAGGTTGATATTCTGTCTGCGGGCAATAAGATGTTAAACATTTCTTTTGTATGTCTCATCAGCTGCACTTGGACAAGAAAATCAAACAGAACACATAAATTTTCAAATATCTGTCAATGGACTTTCTTACCATTTTATAGAGTGAGAAGTAAAGGGTACCCAAGACTGCTCTGCATATGTAGAAAATGGTAAGCTACTACTCTGCTTAAGAGACAGTTGACCCTGTAAAAGAATTACAACTCTTCTCAAAAAGGATATTAAAAAAATAAAGGGAAGCATAAAGGTGGAGAGCTGATTAGGTTTCATTAATAAGATCACCTTTGTACCAGACAAAAAACAAAACATGGAGCTTAAAAAACAACTTCTGGAAGCATTTGTTATCACATAGAAATCATACTCACATGACGGCTGTCTCCTTACTCAGCTGGAAAAGTGCTTTATCTGACTAAGTGCAAATACTGAAATGTTCATTAGCTCTCTTGAAACACCTTGACTTGTCTTTATTGAGCTGCATTTCATCCATAGCCTTTGCACCCGGGGGCACACAATAAATTTTTCTTCACAAAAGGTTTCTCAAGAGTGGTATGACTGTTCCTTTTCTCCCCAGAGTCTGAACACATTGCATCATCTTCTATCATATTTACAAGCCTGAGGCCCAGGATGAAGAATCGTTTAGTATCTCCAAACCAAAGCTTGCCACGTAGCAGATCAAATTGTTGTTGCTCTGCCACTGAGCTGACTCAGTACTTGCTTGTTTGATTTAAGGTGCAGTTCCACTGTGAAAAGTTATTGTAAAAATGGTATTTTCTTCTGCAGCAGAGCTAGTTCCTACATGTATGAAGAATTATATGTGATGACTCAAGTGACAAAACACAAGTATTTACTGCTTCTGGTGTTACCAGCTCTGTGGAGCAGAGAGAGGAGAGAAAGCAGGTTAGGGTCCATTTAATGTGTATCCATTTCTACTCCCAGGATTCCGTGTGTTTAGTCTTTGCAAATTCAGTGATAACAGCTGCATCCCAGAGCTGTTTACAGGAGTATAATTTGGCGTCTACTGATGGTGAGTAGCCTTGGAAAGGAAGCATTTTGGTCTCTCAGATAGTGAGGAATGTGGAAATACTGCAGTAAAAAAAAAAAAAAAAAAAACAAAAAAAAACAACACAGTGACATTGTAACTTGAAACCAGAGTAGGTCAGTACTTTATACTCTTCCATATTTTACCTATAGTGACCTGCAGAGTTTGTGGCTGCAGTAGATTATTTTGTGGCAACCTGGGTTTGTAAACTTTTCTTTTGGATTAACATATCTCTTGCTATTTAGATGTAGTGGGAAAATATTTCTGCTTTTGTCATTATTTACCACTTCTTTTAGAATAAAGCAGAGTGCCAATTTCTTTGCATTATCCAGCTAGCTATCATACTTTTGGAGCTAATTTTTTCTTTGATGTTGTGGTCCGTCAGCAGACGGAACTGGCCTTCAGTAACTCTGGTCCGTCCCCACTGAGCCATTCTAAGGGTTGGTGAGGGTTTCCTCCTTTGGCTGTCTTACACAGCCAGTATGTGAAATTATGAAGGTAGTTCATAGGGAATTACTGAGTTCATACAGCTGAATGTTGGTTTTAGCATGTTCACAGTGTCTGGCTTTATTGCTTTAGCTTGTCTAATCCAGGGAGAGAAGTCGTCTCTCTCTCTGTTTCAAAGTGACACTGAAGTTTGCATGAGAATGACTTGGACTTATGTTCCATCAAAAAAGGGAGTGGTTAGAGCAAGCAAAGGAGCAAGATTATTTTCTTGAATATTTCAGCTACTTAAAAGATAATTTTTAGCCATTGGCTTAAATTCCTAGGGGCTACTGGATGATCAGATTGACAGCAATGTCTGCTGGTTACTTTTGCAGTCTTTTGCAGTGAAATTGTCACCTTTTCAGAGCAGTTTGTGGGACTGTATTTTAAGTCCAGTAGAACAGAAATCAGTGTGAATATGGCAGCTTGCTTGATTAGTCCACTACCTTGCTCTTTTTCTTTGAAGCAGTAAAAGTTTAAGTACAATTTATATCGAAGATTGTCTTAACCAAAAAACAGTGGCAATCAACAAGCCACGCTGTGGTATTTGAAACAAACACTGCTGAAATGTCTTAGCACTGAGGAGAGAAGAAGCAGCTTCTCTTGGCAAGTTTGGAATTTTCTTCCCAAGTAGTCCAAAACGTTTACTTATATTGGCCTCAGGTTATATCTGTTCTTCTCCTGGGAACTAAAACTAGGTTCTTCTTTAAAAGAGTACAGTCTTAACTAATGGTGAAGCTGATAGCACTTACAATCTTTGGTATATTGTGTTCAATTCTAAAGTAAATATCTATAAATTAAAGCAAACCCTCATTGTTATAGAGAGAAAAAAATGTGTGAGAGGCAATTACATGAAGCTTATATATAACTAAAGGGCAACTTACCTCCTAGGTCCCAACACTTGGAAGCTGACTAACTCTGTGCAGTATAAGATTTACAAAAAGCCCTTGGGAAGGGGTGGGGGAAAGTGCCCTTGACTTGTATTAGAATAGAAACTGAAAGTTTAAAGGCTTCTCTCTAATATGAGGCTAAACTACAAGACATCAGTTATTCTTTGAGCATGTCTTTTAAACAACCCTTTAGGTATTGTCACCTGAGCAAATATTTTATTGATTTGTGTGTGTGGATGGATTGTGTTTAAATATATTCAGTTAATATTGCTTAGTAATTTTTTTTCTGAAAATATAGCTATTATTGTAAGTTCTTGAGTCTGGTTTAGCTCGATCAGTAGTTTATCAAAACCTTGTTATACGTTTCCATGAGAAGGAAGAATACTGTGTGACTGCCAGCACTCACCATTTTGTTCTGTTGTGTACAAATTGAAGTCACATCTGTAGGCTGTATTTGCTCCTGAAATATATGAACTCATAAGTCAAGATGGAGACTCGAGTGCAAATTCACTTCCTGGTCGTTAATAGCAGCTACATCCAAAGACCATGAGGAGAATCCTTAATTCCATGAGAATTTTACCTTCTTCTGGAAACCCTTTTGTTGTGAGCAGGCCTGGCTCAAGGGGATAATAGGAACTTGAATAAGAGTATATTTGAGAAACGCACATATACACTAAAGACACATAAGCTTGGCAATCTTTAGGAGCTGTCTGATAACTTTCTGCAAAGCAGCTTGACCCCCTACTGTTATTTTTTATATATATTTTTGCTTTACTTTACCACACAGAAAACCAATCATGTTACTCTGTCATACGAGTTATTTTATAAAAGTAGACGGAGGCATGTAGCAGCTCAGAAGAGCTTAGATTCTCCTGAAAAGACACAGCATTTTTCTTCCCTTGAGGTCTGAAGTTACTGGGGCAACAAAAATGCTTTTTTCTTTGTTTTTAAAAGAACAAAGATTTTGTTCTTTTAAATCTGGGTAATAGAATAATAGAACTTATTAAGAGTAAAATATTATGGTAAAGATCTAGTACCTAAATATGTCCTTGAAAAATATCATCATAATTTTGTAATATCACCTATATTAAAAGTTCAACATTATGTTACATGAGAGATTTGACTTGAGAGCATACATCCATTTAAATTGTTGCAAACTTACTCAGCCAGTATAATATAAAATTATCTTCCATGTTGCTGTTGGGGATCATTCTGCTGCATTTATTTGGATGTCAAAGTGACAGACCATTAACCTAGGGGTAAGCTAATTATTTAAGGAACTTTCCTTGTTTTGTGCAGTGAAGAAGTACTCTTGAAAATACAATACAAACATAGATATGTGTGTCAGATGGTAATGGTCCATTTCTTTTAAATATGAAAATGTAATTTTAGCATTCAAACAGTCAAGACAGCGGTAATTTAAAATAAAACAAGAACAACCATCATTAAATGATTGTGTTTCTGGGTTTAGATTGATGCTTAACACATTGATCTTCTTCAGTAGAAGCTTTCCATATTCCATCTGTTAGAATCTTTGACCTTTCCTTAACACCATTAAAAGATAAAATGTTAATCTACTGAAAAAGATGCATGACCTTTTAAAAGTGAACTGTACCACTTTACAGTCTGCCATCATTAAAGAACTTTATGCTCAGGAGCCATGCATTATGTGTATCATAGCAATAGAATTGTTTAGAATAATGTAATTGTTCAACCAAGAAGATATATACCACACAAAACATAAATTAGAACTAGAACTATGTAAATGTTGAAAACCCAATCAAAATAGCATGTCAGATCGAGTCTTACTTTTAGTTTTAATCAGCCTCAAGCTTAAATTTACTTTTTATTAATATGCTACAATGCAAGCCTAGAAGACACCATTTAAACAAAGAAGAAAAGGTACTTTGGGACAAATGAAACCATGTCACTGGCAAAGGAAGATGCTTATCTTCCTTTGTTTTAAATCACCTTTACTTATTTTTCTCAGGAAATAACTGGAGCACAAATATTTTCTATTTCATAAGGAATTTCAGTAGCAAGGAAGATCATGAAAATGGACTTAACTTGTTTTTAATAAATCTGAATTATCTTAAACTCAACTTCTTAAAAGCAGTGGCCACAATTCAGAATGGTGCTGAAACCTGGTTTAAATCCAGTTCAGTATCAGACAGTAATTTTGAATATGGGCTAATTTGACTCCAAATTAAGAGAATGAAAAAAACTGAATTCATTATATAGGCTCAGATAACCTAATCTTATCTTCTGGTAAGGTGTAAGTTTCAGATGAAGTCCATCAAATTGTTTTGAGGACATAGCTATATAGTAGTGTGTCTACTCAATAATTACTTAGCAGAGAATAATGGAAGGTTCAAGTAGCTTCTGCATTTAAAGTTGATGTTCTGCTGGTATCTTTTATTATATAAGTAAAAAGCCTTTCTACAGATGAAGGCTCATATTCTTCTGTTTTAACCTAAATTCTTTTCAAGTCATAACTTGTTCCATTTTCCACAGTAAAACCATTGAGCTTAGACTGGATGATTTTGGGTTGGAATATCCTCTATGCATGTTTTTCCAGTGGAATTTACTCCTTAAGGTAAGTGGCTGCATGCAAAATAGTGTTCTAATATAACATAAATTTAGGTCCAAATATTAATATTATTTGATTGTATTAACCTATTATGTTTAGCAATGTCACTGCAGTGGGGCTTAGACAGCCCTGATGCAATGGGTGCATTTAAATTAGTAATTTAGGGCACAGAATTTATTTTTTCCTGTGTGATTTTGCCTTGCGTCCATACCTGAAGGCGGGTGGTGTGTGCCCAAAGCTGTTTCCTACCTCGTGAAACTGAAGCTGAAGTCATGTGCTGAATTATCATCTCAAGTGGTGATAAGGGCAAACAGTTCTGCAGGATTTAGTTTTCCACATATTTATTGCATGCCTAGGAATGGAAACTGGCTTGAACTTCATTGCTCTGCACAATAATGCAGAAAGTAAAGGAGAAACCACAGGTTTTGCTGAGAGTTTTTGGCAAGTTGAAAGACATTCGCTTCCAGTGAAAACTTCATATTCTGTTTTCTGATTGCATTGCTGCACTAGCACTGTCCATTTATGTATTGTTCCTGCTAAATAGGCTGCAGCCCATTTTGTACAGGCCAAGCATTTCATCTTTGAAGTTAGTAAACACTTTTTTTGTCAAGCTCTTCCATTGTTTAGACCTGCTTCCCAGTCCCAGCCCCAGTTTATCACACCGCAAATTTCCTCTCTCGCATATTCTTCCCTCTAGGTCATTGATAGTGAAAGCAAGCAATATGTTTCCTGGTGTTCAACCATGTGGCTCTTCACTAGTCACATAACACACTAGATAAGGAGATGACAGTCTGTGCTGCTCTGAATAGCATATGTGCATGCCATCTGAAAGCCAGGAGCCCGAGGACATGGATACAGCCAACAGAGGGAGTCAATGGCAGCAAAGCACTGGCCATTCAACCCCTGCTACGGAGAGAAGAAAGATGGACAGCTTTGCATTTATGGTTAAAGGGAAGGCTCCAGCCTGTTTCTCGTTAGGCCTCGTTTGGAGGCCATGTGCTCCTCTTCTTTCAAGCTGGAGGTGGACTATGTGACACAAGTTTGGTCCCAGCTCAGCAGGAGGTGGTGCCTCACTAGAATGTCAGCTCTTTTGATAAAAGTTTGGCCCTTTTAACAGTTTTTATGTGTACAAGGAAGATCTGATCTGTAGCATTTTCCTTTTAGTCTACTAAGTACAACTACTATCATAAAGAAACTGTAATTGCTACCTAGTTAGAATTACGAAACAAAGCCTAGTTTGTGGGGAACACTTGCTTGCTCCATCTTTTACGGTACAGTAGTAATGTTTAACATCTCTTCTGCCTACTCATTACTTGGTACCCAACATAGCTAAAATTATATAGACCCTCATCAACCAAAGTGGCATTCCCTTCAGACTAAAAAAGTCCTAGATCTCAGCATTGCTGAATATAATAAAGAGTCTTTTTGACAGAAGCAAGCTGTCACAGTAGTAGTGAAAGGAGACACAGAGGAAAAGAAATTCAAAATATTTTTAGACACATTCAGGCAACAT
The DNA here is from genome assembly GCF_963662255.1 of Cinclus cinclus. Taxonomy (NCBI): domain Eukaryota; kingdom Metazoa; phylum Chordata; class Aves; order Passeriformes; family Cinclidae; genus Cinclus; species Cinclus cinclus. Next base: position 10,334,831 of record NC_085056.1, read on the forward strand.
GTAAATAGAATAATAAATCTGGCAAGAAAGATCTGTTTATTTTTTGCACAAAAGGGCTAAGAAGTTGTTTGGGGTTTTTGTTTTTTTTCCATTTTAAAGCATGAATTTCTTTTTCTTTCACCTGAAGTCTGCACAGTATTCCACAGAGCAGCTGTCCACAGCAAGAAACTCATCATTCACTCTCTGATCAGCACATACAGTAAGTGACATGAAACTCTGCTTAATTCTCTTGTGTCTTCATGAAATAATTTCTTCACCAACTAAAGAAATCTGCTGTTTACCATAATCTCAATTTAACACCTTCTCTCACTGTTCAAAAGTAACTGTCTGCATTTGAATGGGGTTTGCAAAGCAGAAGTAACTGCCAGGGAAAACTAAGCAAGTCTTGTCTCTTCCTTGAAAGTTGAAAAAGGCTTTAGTTTTTTGTTTGTTGTTTTTTTTTTTGTTTTGCTTTTTTTTTTTTATTACAGTGACAGGTTACATGGTAAATAAAGTTTGAGATCTTTGCTTTGGTGATTTAATACAAGAATTGGTTTGAAGTGAACAAAGCTGAAGGGTGCAAAACTTGAGCTAAGCCCAAGTTACACATTAAGTCAGTTGTTGGGAGGCAAGTGGAGCATGGCCACAGTAACCCTGCGGGGAGGGGGCGGTGGGACAGGCTGAGGGTGCTGCTCCTCACTTACAGAGGAAGCCCCTTCCAACTAATGAGCTTTCAGTTAACCAGCACTATGGGAAAGAGGCCTTAGAAACACTCCACTCCTTAGAAGCAAATTTGCTTGGTTTGTGTAACATAGAAAGCAGCCAGGAGGATCTCAGCACCATCCAAGTGGGAAGGGTCCTACATTGCCTTGCATTACCATGCACAGTAGAGGATCACTTAAAAAATACTTCCTCATCCACATTGGAATCAGATACAATATCTTTTAATCAGCAATCAAAACAAAGGCCCTGTTAGTATTGCGATATTAGCTAGATTTCTACAGATTTGTTCTGAAGTTAATGAAATTGCATCCAAATGAGACATGAGATACGAAATGTTCTGCAGGAGTTCAAAGCCTGTGACTGCAGCTGCATTCCCCAGCAGCCTGTAGAGCCCTGCAAGCACTTACCTGGGAACCTGTTCTCGAGGAAAACCTCTCCTGCAACTCTCTTCCCCTGACTCATAATGTTATGAATTGAGGAAATTCACATTTGAAAATTTAGAAATACAGTGCACAATGGTTTCATGTCATAGCTGGATTGAGCTAAGAAAAAGTATTGTGTTGGAGGGTAGGAACCTCTTTTTGTCTTTTGTGTTTATATCACTGTGTTGATTTACTGCATGTAGAAAAAGTAGTAATGTAAAATCCTTGTGTAATTTTTCTGAAACAGGATGAGTTTTCACATGATGTGAGTAGCATTGTACTGCTAACTGCAAAATGCTTAGAGGAAACTAAACTAAGTTGAGGGAATTAATATTCCATCAAAGAGTCGGTACTTGCCTCAATAAGATATTTTTAGCATTTTTGGATTTTGATATATGTGTCTTTTTTTCCCAAGAGAACAGGAAAACTACTTCTTACCACTTCTTTCATGTTAGATTGTTTATGGCAGACCATTGCATTAGGTCATGTAGCATTGGATCCACTGGAAAATGAACAATGTTTTCAATCATCCATATGTTTCATTTGTGGCCTCTCTTTGGTCAGGTGAATGCAGTTTTCCCACCAGTTCCGAGGTATGTATCAGAGTTAAAAGCTTTCACATAAGCCAGGTAGGTACCAAATCAGAATACTCTTGCCTGGGCAGAGCTTTCAATGGTAGAAATAATGTTTTTAAAGCATATTGACATATGCATTAAATGAAAAGCTCATATAGTATCGAAGTGCTCTATTTCCCTGGAAAAGGAAGAGAATAAGTCTTAATTTTCCTTTAGGGCAAAGCTTTAATAGAATTGATGCTAGTTCATAGTCTTTCAGTTATTGTTTAAACCCTGTAAGATACTTAAGTCTTTGAGTGTTTATACCAAGAAAAGAAAAATATGAATTCATTCTCAAGCCAGATTTGGAGCTAATAAAGTTATTCTGATTTCTATTATGTTTCTTGCCCACCAGCACTACCTTCTTGTTATTATGTAGCTGAACACTTTCAGTGTCTTGGGTGCCTTGTACCTTATGGAAGTTGGGAAGGAAAATCAAAATTCACACGGAAAACAGTGAAAAAAGTAATTAAATAATTGCAACAAAGAATATAGGGGAAAAAAAAGAAAGGGAACAGAGGATACAAATAGAAGCTATCAAAGTGGTTCTCTGCCAATGTTTTTACTGTTGTCCTTTGGGTGTGTCTACATGGTTGAGTGATTTTCCTCAGTAACCTGCTCTTTTTGTCGGTTTTACAGTTTTTGGCGAGATGATCTCTGAATTTTTCTCAGATTCTCCCTGTTCCCTCCAAGATGGACACAATTTATCATGTTGTCATTATCCATCCCCAGTGATTCAAGGACTTCTGTGTTTACTTAGCAAGACAGCCAACTTCTCACAAGATATGAACTTGGAATTAAATCTCATTTCCCCTCTCTCATGGCTACCAGGCACTGTATTTCAAAGTGGGATCTTTGGCAGTTGAAATTTCAGTTCCACAGCGCCCAGCATATATAAATTACAATATCCCAGGGCCTGAGTGGAATCCCACACTGTCAGGATTATTTTACTGCATCATGCAATGTGCAAGGACATGCCAAGCTGTGCAGAAGAGAGGAAGGCATGCAGCCATTTTAGCAGCTTCTGTCTCCTCCCTGATTGAATTGGTAATAATGTGAATTTTGTAATAAAATCATGTGTGACACTTATAATTTGCAATGTGGTCAAATATGGTTATATAGTATGGGTGAATAAATAGAAAATTGATTGCACCTTTAACTCTTCAAATCTTAGGATGCTATCAAGTTTGGCAAATGTGTATTTTTATCTACACTTGTCATCAGCTGCAAAAGTTCTGGATTTTAGAGAGTCAGACTTTCAGACAACCCAAGTGTACAACAGATACTACTAACCCTTTGTAGCTACCCAGTTTGAAAACAAAAGTGTATTGGCATTCTGAAACAGTTTGTAATTCTGTCCTTAAAATAAGATGGGTTTTTTTTTGGTGGCAAAAATGAGGAGCACATAAGTATCAGTGCTTTTGTCCATTTGTTCTTGTGTTTAAGAATTCAGTGAAAGGTACAATATTTGCACTGCCTTTGCTTATTATATGACAGGGCTTTAGATAAATTGTGGTAATGTTTGGGCTCCATATTTGATTTCTAAGTTTCGAGTATGAGGTTATGCACATCCATAGCTGGTAAGAGGAGCCAGACTGACAGCAGAGGGGTAGATGTCCTTTGTGGAGCAGGTACAGCATGTTGTCTTTTTACCTTGTCAATGCACTTCATCCTCAACACACTCCCAGTGTGGAGAGTCACAGTTTGTTTCCCACATCCTCCTGTCCTTAAAATCTTGGCTGAGCTGGGCAGAGTAGTCCAGGTTCCCATTAGTTCTATCTGGTGACTGCAAAATGAAGACAAATAAAATTTTGTTGTGGGCACTTGCAAGGTCCTATGAATCTCCTGCTAAAAAACCTCCCTCATTTTTCAGCTTCATTGAAAAATGCAGTGAAATCGGGTTTTAATCAGGGGAATGAGACGTTATGATGTATATTTCCAGGTCTGAAATGAAAATCTATTTTTTAAAGAAGAAATTTAAATGCTATTTCAATTTTCTTTCTTGTGCTGACCCTTTAGGACTGTACTGAGCTCCTGTCACCTACCAGCATGTCTGCCAGGCAGTCTGTACAAATATTATTATTATTACTTAAATAGAGTCTGAATCATTACCTTGTGTTTTCACTTTGTAGTGAAGTGATTTAAATATAGTTTTCTTATGTTGGGATCCTTTGACAAATGCATAAATAGTTAGTGCATTGTTAGCAACAGTGAAAAGGAAATGGATGCCTGGCAGGAGGAAGGGCAAATAATTTTCTCATGCTTGCTGTGCTCTTTCTGTAGTGTAAATCAACTCTTCTCCTCTGAAAGTAAAAACTTATTCCAAGATGTCAACAAAAGTAAAGTAATTAGGAAAGGAAATGTAACTCCTCTCTGCTGCTCCTCCTGCACACACATTAGTAAATGAAAGCTATTTAAAGATACAACCTAGCATAGACTAATTGGAGATGAGTCATTTGGGACCTGATCCTGGAAATGCTTACTCAAATGAGTAGCCCTTTGATTGTTCACTGGGTCAGTGTGGAGTGCTGTTCATGCCACAGGATCAGGGAGGAGAAGGGTCAGTCCTGCAGGGTCCTGAGCTCTCCCGAACCCAAAGGCTCCTGAGCTGGCCCCAGTGGGAAGATGCCTGTGCTTGGAGTTAACTGTTTTATTGGATCTCAGCCAGTTTGGTCAGTGTCTCCCAGGACTAAACCTTGAATGCTTAACTTAAAATAGAATAGGAATATTATGAGGCCACTTTGATTAATTAATCTTATTTGGAATAAAAGAAACAATTAGAAAACTGAAACACACCACAAAACTTCCCCACATCCACTTCTGCTACTGGTTCATGTCTGTCATAAAATTAACTACTGTAATATGCTTTTTGCACAATTTAGTTCTCAAATACTTTGCTGCAAAGGAAGCTGTAAAGCTCAAAGGCGTATTTTTTCTCAGTGATAGCAATTAATATGCCACTAGTCTTTGCATAAATAAGTTGTCTACTTTAAAGCAACTCAAATGGGCTATTTCATTTTATATGACTGTTAATTAAGATGTTGATTAGACCTGCTATTGAAGCATTGAAACCCTCTCTAAAAGAAATGGCCACTGCTTCAATTTTATTTTAATTAGTTGGACTTTGAGGTTATTTATTACAGTGTCAGCTATCAAAGTAAAGCTATTTAATTTGTTGTTCAGTCCAAGGCAGGTAGCACACAGAATTCCACATTTGCCTGTAACCACTGCCATTAACATTAGTATGATTGAAGGTCATTTAAGAGTCATCAACCTCACAGATGGTAAAACACGAAGTATCTAAAAGGGAAAATAACAATTGTTGTCTTGTCAAATAAAATCCGAACATTGTATTTTTCGTGAACACCCACTAGCTTCCAGCAATTTTATACAGAATGTGTTTCCCTTTGGGCGGAGAGTGTTAGGTCTTCCCTTTTATGTATCCTTCCATTGAGACATGCTAACCCCCTCGGGAGGTGAAACCCACCCAGATATTTGTGATTTTAAAACTTCATTTGCGTCACTTGCAACAGAGATGGATCATTATTCTGGGATAAAATCACATCCTGCAAAGTGAAAATAACAGGCAACATTTGACCTGAAAAGGGAAAGAGGAAAAAAAAACACCAACAACTTTAAAGTGTTAAAAGAAACAGACAGTGTTAAAGCTGCTTCAGGAAACAAATTCTCTCTGTAATGCAGTGTAATTACGATCTTTTCTAAGCTAAGTATAGTACCCTAGAGATTACTATAAGTAACTTATAATAGAATTTTTATTAGTGGCAGTAATTTTTTATGATAATTAGCGTAATCTGCAGCCAATAAAATCAGAAGATATATTGTTATCTCTTTTACACCAGAAAACTAGCCTTCAGACAGCTGAAACATTACGAAAAATATATTATTTTATGATTGTTATACACCTTTATGTTCTGATTATTTGGTATTTTTTTATTAACCCTTTCCATTTGATGATGAAAAATACGAGGCATGCTCAAAAGCAGTATAAAGCAGCTTTGGGGTAAGCATCTGGAATTTTGTTTCCTTGGCTGTCTGATCTGAAATCTCATCCTTTATGGAAGTTAGTGAGTTTTAAGTATTTCTCTAGATGATGGGTGACCTCTGCACAAGCCCTGTCCTCACAGTGAGATTTTTCCTTTTCTTATTGACAGGAGGGAGAGCCCTGGCTGTGGCACATGGTCTGTGTATCTCTGGGACTCTCTTGTGGTGCTCCACAAAAAGAATGTTTTGACTGAATGGATCAGCTACTACTGCTAAGCCAATGGGTTTGCTAGAGATACAAAGAAAGAGAACAGTTCCAAATAAACCTAGGGCAGAACTAACTACATTTCTCTGTTAGTGTTCTGAATCAAGTTTGTAGTTTGCTTGTCTGTCAGAACCCTCCAGGCTGCATAGATGAGATGGAACTCTCACACACGCTGTCAAAGCTGACATGCTTAGAATTTCTTAGGCTTGAACTTCACTCAAGGCTGTTTGAATAGGCATAAAGGCTATGAAGAGAGACTGCTGTCTTCCACCCAGGGAATGGCATAAATTCTCCTGGACCTTTTGGAAATTATTCCTGCAGAAGCGGGTCAGAGGACTGTTGCATTCTTCTAGGCTTTTTAGACTTAGTTTGTCCTAAATTAAGAAAGAGAGGGGTAAAAGAAAAGGGGGAAAAATTACAGTCTCACTCCTTAGAGGTGCTGAGATTAGTGTTCCCAGCAACTGTACAGACATTCATAATACATTTTCATAATCTTCTATGCCTTGATGAGCAGTGGCTCAGTGTTGACAGTTGACATATTGTCTCCAGCATGTGACTTAGTGTTTGTTGAGATGCATGAGGTAGAGCAAACTCCACAGAAGTTTGTCCACATTCTGCAAATACGGGAGGACATCACTGCTTGCAGTTACCTGTGATCCATATTTTGAGAGTTGTCCAGTGATCCTAACTAATGCAGAGTGTATTAAGCTGGCTTATATTTAAGTGGCAGAACCTAAAGAGGTTCACAGATCTTTTACACAGTCTGTGAGCACAAACGTGTTCATCTAAAGACAAAGACATTGGTTAGGTCCCTAATAAAGATGTTCTAATGATGTTTCCTAGATGTGTTGCCAGTAGATTTTATGTGGAAATATGATAACTGGCTGTTAAATAAGCAGTTGTTTCCTTCATGTCCAGGAAACCTTCACTTTGCGATGAAAATGGCCAGTCTTTCTTGCCTTGCCTCTGTTTTCCCCCACTGGTCTTTGGCAAAGGTAGCACTGTACAGACCTTCATCCTTCAGGTAGATTCCAGTCCTGCTCAGGCAGTAAGCACACAGGCTGTGGAAACGGCACCCTGACAGTGGAGCTCCTGACGGTGGGTAAAGCATCAAGTTTCCATGCTGATCCTGCTGGATTCTTGTGTGCCAGCACTTAGAGACTGTTGACCGTGAGGTTTCTCTGACACTCATGTGAACCCTCACAGGGACAGATGGATTTGCTCTTGAATGGCTCCATTCTTTTCTCTTTGTGAATAGAGCGGGCAATGGTTAATTTGCCCTGACTGCTGTCATGCACCACAGGCTTCTGCTTTGTCACCCCTCCTGCTGACCATGGCCTCAAGGGCAGGAGGTCTCATATTCTGAAAATGTGTGTACTTACTGTATGTGTCCAGTTTGTCTTTTGGGAGGAGGAGTGTCGCAGCTGAGCACAGATGGTGCTCTTCCCCTTGCTGTGCTTCAACCTGAGACTTAAATAAGAGGTTTCCAGCAAGCTGCCTTGATAGAAGCAACTAAAGGGAGTTAGAGAAAGGAAATTCCTATTCCTCCTACACTGAGGAATCTTACCAAAAGCCATGTTAGCAAAAGTGATCACCCATGGGTTCTGCAATGTTTTGAATTAATATAGGAGACATTATAAAACGATTCATGGGTTTATTATATTTTAAGATGAATTACTGAAATGCATTGTACCTAAGGCTGAAGAATATCTGGGAATTTGGATGACAAAGCAGTTTCTTTCTTATGTGGTCTCTTCAGAGTCTGCCTTGCTTGCAACCTGCTCTCAAAGTTCTCAAATTGTGCAACAGCTTCCTAAGCATTTCCAGGTACAAGTAAAAATGAAGTTTTCAGTCATCAGCCCAAATAACACAGCCTTCCTTCTTCATTCTTCATCCCTTTTCTGGAGACTGGGTCAACTAGTGTTCTTCATTTGCTATTATTTACTTAAAGGTCTCCTATTATACTACCCTCAAAAATCACTGTGTCCTTATCCTTCATCTTGCTGGCCTTTCAGTTGCATAGCGGAGCTGTTTTCCATGATTAGTTTCTAAGGGTTGAGAGATTCTGGTAATTCTGATAAAATCTGAAGATTTTTAAGCAAAAAAAGGGTTGTATTTTTAGTTTTAGGGTCTGTGAATACCTTATTAGCAGACACTGGATTGTGTGGCAATTTGTCAAGAGGTTAGAACAGATGTACAACACCCTCCCAGATAAATAAAGCTTAATTTGGAATTTCAACCACAGCCAGATCAGTCTGTGTAATTTACTTCACTAAACTTTTATAGTTGGTATGCACGAAAAATATCTTTTAGAATAGCAGCAGTAAATTGATAGTGTAATTTTTGCTGTAAAAATTAGACACTATATTCAGCTGTGCATAAAAATCCACAGTCTTTTGAACAGCACCCACAAGTTGTGCCCTAAAAAATATAAATGATACTTTTTAAAAAAATCCAAATTTTCAGATCTTTGAAGACACTCCTTTCTGTGACTGGTGTTAAACTTCGGGAGTTGTTTTCCTTGTTTTTCAAGGAATTTGACATGTGCCACAACATCACATCTGGTAAAGGTTTAACTGAAAAATTGATTGTTTCTAAATTAAAATCTTAATTTTTCCAGTTAAAATGTGTATCCTGTAGCCCCTGGTGTTCCTCTATTCTACCACCAGGTAGGTAACAAGTCATGCTGCTTGCATCTCATGATGAGTATCAGAAGAATTCACTGTGCTATGTACACCACTACCTAGCAACTATAAAGCATGTGATAAATACCAGGAAGTTGGCAGAGGGGGGAGGCTCTTCAAAGAAAATTTTTACTAAAACAATGTAAAATTAGAGACATCACTGTCAAAAATGTGAAATCTCCATCCCCCCTGGAAATACATGGTAAGCAGACCCTGAGGAGAAGAAAAATTCAGGAGCCTAAAGCAGTCTGTGACTTTGGCCAAGAAATCCAGGTCACATCTGAAATTCACACACTGGACTTTAGGTTGGACTCCTGATCACCAGAAAAAATGGTTTAATTCTATGTGTCATCTCCAGGGAAGGGTGAGAAGACATCTGAGATGGAAACAGAGACAAATGACTCTTCCCTTGAGGTAACATCAGATGCAGGACAAGTTCCCCGTGCTGCACTGGAGTCCAACAGGTATTACCAGTTTCCTTGGCTCACTAGTAAACACCTGAAAGGTAATGCAGTTTTGATGAATATAATTTCAGTACTGAAAGCAATAAATATAAAACACTATAAATTAATTGATCTCAGCATTTAATTTGATCTAACCCAACTGTATTTTAATTTTAAAGAGTTAAATGCAGTCAGAACCCCCTAGATGTTTTCTGAGACAGAAAATTCTGTGAGGGAAGTGTTTTCTTTTTCACATGACTGTCAATGTTTTTATTTGCTAGTTAGAGAAATATTCAAAAAAATGTATTTCTGCAAAATGAAATATTTTCAGTTTGGGTTTTGCCCCTTCTCTTTCCCCTGTTCTCATTCTGCACTTTTAGAAAAGGCAGAAGATAAATCAGAATTTTTCTTCATAGTATTTCTTTCTTTAGTTAAGCATTTTTTTCATCTTCCCTGCAATTCTCAAAACATTAATGGAACATTTTGCAGTGGGGCTTTATCCAGGGGAAAAAATAAGTCAAAGATTTAAAAAATAAGAGTTCTATTACTATTTCTGATGTTAGAAACTGAGCGAATTTGTCATCTAGGATACAGTAGAAGGTTATGGTTTCGGCACAGTGGAGAAAGAGAAATTATCAATAAAATAATGGCGAACAAGAAGTCTTGCACGTGTGCTTTTCTCCGAGATCTTTCCAGATTTCACAGACTGAACGTAACACCGTGTTTCTGTCTTGTAGGAGGAAAGACTAGCTTGAGGCTACAGCGGAACTCCTTATGAAAAGAAAAAGGAAGGCTGCTCCGGTAATGGGGTGTGAAATACTGACCTTCCAGAATAGCCATTTAAGTAGCTTTTGGGTTTTATTCGGCTGCGGCAAGGAAAGTGTAATTGTGCTGCCCGGCTCTGTTTGAACAAGGGAGTTGTGCACTTCACCGGAGGAATGTATGGAGTGTGTTGAAAGCACAGATACGGAAGTGTGCCCAGGAATGTGATAGAGTGGATATAAAATGAGTGAAGACAAGTGTCCTCATGCTGGCTGCGGTGGTGACGTGCGTTATCTCGACACGTTATCGGGAGATAGATGTTTGCATTCCCATGGGTCAGTGCAAGTTGTCACAGTTTCAACTTCCAGCTTTTTCTTACGGAAATAACATCACGAGGCAAAGAACATGAAAAGTCCTCTGCTTGCTTGCACCTCCACATGTGATCTTACAATCCTGAATGCTCTCTAGAGGACTTAGGGTGCAGTGTGAAAGTATGGCAATTGTTTTATCAATGGTCTTTTGCTTCTATTTATAGCAACAAAGTTGATAAAAATGTTTTATTTCACTCCTCCTTTTCCTACTCATTAAATATATTTGCTAGTGAGACATTTTCAAGGGGGAATGAGATATATAGAGATTTTTTTTATCCTTCCTTCCATTTAATTTAAAAAGTATTGGTTTAGATGGAGTTCTGAGCAGTAAGGCTTTGATGCACGCGTTGAATGCTGCCTCTCTAGATAAAAACACTGCTCTCCTGCAATGGCAAATAGCTCACAACCTGGCACTTTCCACCACAGCCCAACCATTTCAAGGTAGTTATTTTTTCAAGACCGCTTGACAGGCTTTGTTACCATTCCGGTGTGAAACAAAACTAAAGAGCAGGACTTCTCCACAGGTTTCGCAAAATGCAGTTAAGCAGTTGTCATTGTTTCTGATCTGCTAATCAATTATTAGTATTAATTAAAGGATCCCTTCAGATCTGTTCCTCTGATCAATAGCAGTCAGCAGGAAAAGGAATGTGTGGCATAGAATCTTGATTACTGTGTTTACAGCATGTTATATCTATTCCTGGGTGTGTGACTATGCCATCTGATAAGGTGAAACACCCTGTATATATTAGTAATTAGTCATAATTTCATGTAATTATTACATCAATTTCTGTGGTAGCTATCATGGGTCGCAGACATCTGTACTTTTTGAAGCCAAATTCGTAATTTTCAACAAATATATAGTTAGCCCATTGAAGCATGTTGCATATTTTTGCTTTATCCCAGACTTTTTGAGCTATGTTATACCTGTTTGCTCTGCAAAGTAAGAAAAGTAATGAATTTCCAAAAGTTACATACCTGTCCTAGTAAATTATTTACTTTGCAACTTTTTTTTTTTTTTTTTTTTTGGGTACCGTGTCAGATGTTCTGGTGTTCCTATCTTTGGGGTTTTTTTTGTTTTTTTTTTCTTTATCTGCACCCTTCCCTGTGTTAGTCTGTAAATACAGTGCTAAGAAAGGGGTGGGGGGAGGCAAACAGCACTGCCTCCAGTTGAGTGTGCTGAGGACAGCTTTGCTATAAATTTTCCCACACACCTGCGTTAACGTTTGAACAGTCAGCAGCCGTACTGATTTTTTCAGTCTGGAATAGCTTTTAAAATGGAAGGGAATTGTGTCTTGTGCCAATCTAATCTGCAGGACTGCTTTGTCGTGCAAATGAAGGAAGAATGTAATACACATATTTTGACTTGCATCTAAAATCAAATATTAACTCCAATCTGAAAATGAAACTGAGGTGCCTGGGGGGTAAGGGTTTCTTGGTGGGGTTTCCTGTTTTTTAAGTCTGGCTTTAAAAAAAAGGAAAAAATGAGCAGACTTGGTTAGAATTTTTTTAAAAGCAGAAAACTCCAGAATGGGACAAGCAGCACAGGAATGCAGCAAAAATTAACTTTGTGGGTTTTTTGAATCTCTTAAAATTTCAGGCTTAGAATTATCTACCTGTAGCCCAACAGCTTCATTATAAGACTCAACTGCCATTTATCTGTGTGTACTGACAGCATCATCTCTTCATGCACTGGCAGCTGGGACTTACTTGAATTTCCTTTGATATATTTAGCCAAAAGAGTCTTAGATTAAATAAACATAAACAATCCAAATGACTTCAAACCAATTCTCATATAAAACAAGATTTGAAAAATATGCATTGTAAGATAATGTAAGCATTTTGCTTATGCATTTTTTGTTTTAAAAATGCAGTGAATCTTTGCAGCCATGAAGGGCTCTATGACAATACTCTGTACACCAAATGTTTGGGTACTCCAGTGCAATTGTAAAATGCAGGCTTTACCCAGTGAAAGCAGTACAGATGTTTGACAGCCATGCCAACGAGCAAATGACTGAACCTTGAGAAAATGTTGATTATTTTTTTCAGTTCCTTGTATTACTCCCAGATTGCTTTTCACACCTCAGTATTTATTGAAGTGCAACATAATTTTTTCATGTGAAAAAAATTAATATTTACCCACACTTCTTTTACTGTGATATTTGAAATAATACAACATCATTACTTGCTGTGCTTAGAGCAGGAAAGAACTATGACAACTCCAATACCATGGCTTGATTAATATTGGATTCTTAATAACAATCTCTGCACATAGATTTTTGGAAGCAAGATGAGTCATTTGTGCAGACAGTTGATTCCAAGTGAGCCAATGACTCCATGGCAACTCGGAGAGCAACATTTGCAGAGGAAGGAGCTGTAGTTGTGTCCTTGGTGCATGTAGGGCCTTGATGCTTTGAGGATCTTTAGTGGGGCTCTCTGTGCTGTCTGTCTGGAGCACTGTGCTGTGCTCCAGGACAGACCTGGCACAGCCAGAGCTTCACAAACAACTTCAAAATAACATGAGCAAACTACTTCTGAAAGGTAAAATATGTGGTAAATGTACAGGTATGAATAGTCTGCAGAACCTGGAATCAAGAGGCTGCTTTGCTCCGGCACACCTACTTTGGGTGACAGAATCCCAAAGGTGAATGCTGGTAGTGAAATTTAGGGAAGAATGCTGTTGAAACTTCAGCAGGATCTCTGCTTAGATAAGGATTGCAGATTTTGGCCCCTATTCAGTAAAAACTTGCTTCCCCTTCCACGCTGCAGGAGAGCAGAGAGAAGTGTGACAGAGCTTGCTTTACTGCAGGAAGCAGCTCAGAGTAGTTCACATCACTTCCTTGTGCATCAGATCAGTTTTGGAAACACAGGGCTTCCCCAGTTCATCAAGATCTTTAAAAAGGCCATCAAAACTGTGCATTTTGCATGGATATGAAAATCACATGATATTTAGGTTTTGTTTTGTCTCCAAGTGGCACACTCCAGCACTCCCAGCCCTAGTGCCCACTCCTGTCAGTGTCCTGTGGCATGCTGTGCACTCAGGGTGGTAAGGGGAGGGGCAGAAAGAAGTTTATTGGAGTGGTCATTTATTTCTTTGAACACAGAGACAAAAAGTCAGATCAAATCTTCAGCAGCTTATCTTCATGGTTTGCATTTTATTGAACCCTATTTTACTAATTCTTCCTGATTCCACATTGGCCATTAGGCATAATGTGTTCTCTATTGGAGTACTATTTAATAGGATGCTAATTGATGGCTATCACAGCGTAAGAATCAGGGGCCAGCCAGTATTTCAGATGCTGGAAGTCCTAAAGCAATGGCCCATCACTAATGGCAGCATGCTAGAATTATGAATGATTATCATCCCTGCCCACCTTCAGTTCCTGAACCCCTCTTGCCTGGATCAGTACAGGCGAGTTTATGAAGAGCTGTTGTCTGAGTGATGGTGGGTGGGGAAGGTGAATGGTACAAGGTTGTACAAGGCTTGTAGCCGCTTTGAAAGCCATTTCATGACAGGTGGTGCTATGGAGGCTCACTGAGTTTGCTTGTATTTGGCACTCTAAAGCTAGCCAGCACCAGGGTAACAACATGTTCAGCTATTTGTAAACCAAGCAGGGGCCTAAAAAACATTCCACTCACAAGGAAAAAATTGATTTAAAGAGGCTTGGAGTGGAGCTTGAGCATCAATGAACACTGAAGAGCCTTCTTAAACTGACACAATAAATTAGTTCAAAACAGATGACAGCCCAACAGATTACCCACCTCTTAACAAAGGAGGGGCATTCTGGTCCCCTTCACGAAAACATAGATAAAAATTTTGTTCTTCTACTCTAATGAGGCAAGCTCAGATATAAGTCAATAGAGCAATTCATTAACAAATCTAGTGAAATCCCCTGGGTTACCAGTGAGATGACAGTGAAAGTGGATGTGCTGTGAAAACTCTCCTTTGGTAGAGATGTCCATATGCTAAGGGTCAGAGAGCTGAGTGGTTTGCTCTGTTTACTATTCACCATACACATATGGCAGTTAAGGTCACTGTTATCAGACACTTTCTCTGTACACAAAACAAAATTTCCATATGGTCCATGAAAATGGATATGCTTTGCTCCCGTGCAGCTTCCCACGGCTCTCTCTTTGTGCGGCACCGGTTAGAAGTGTAAAAGAAGGGTGCGAGGGGTTACCTCGTCAGTCAATTGCGCTCCCTGCTTTGTGCATCAGTCCAATTTAGGGCAAATCTGCATCACTTTTTTCCCCCTGTCTTTCAGGCACAAATGCTCATGTCAGTCTATTAGAACGTGATAGAAGTACTGATCACTGCCTCTGCATCTAAATCCTTTTGAAACCAGGATGACCTGCTGAAGAGGATTTTGAGTGGAAGGCCCTTCACAAGACTCTTTCAAATCCACATAAATAAAGCCCTTTACTGGCTTAAAATGGCCCCTCAGATTTAGCACTACAGAGCCCCTAAAAAGCACAACACGATTGTCATGGATATTACATGATGGTAACAACAACAGGCCAAGAAGACAAGTCTCCATGCTGAACAAAACTAGGCCAGACTTTTTCATGATTTGGGATACAGATTGCTGACAGCCCTGTAAATAGGCTGTTTAACCCTTTGAAAGTGAATAAAGACTGGGGAGACAAATGCTTTCTGATAGACTTTGTGTATGTAATGGGCAAAAAAGTATACTATAGCGTTCTGAGATTTCTGGTTCAAGATTAATACTGAAATATCTGAGTGTAATTACTGGAGACCTTTTGCTCCTGCAAAACCATCCAAGCTCAGTAACCGATTGCTGGTGAATATCTTGCACAAAGGAGCTGGAGGGAGGGCTTTTACATTTTCATGTTCCGGTGCAACATAATTCTCTCTCTCTCTCTCTTTACTATAATTTTGTGCTTCTGAAAAAATAGGTATGATGGGCATGTGTAACCAGCTGATAACATCTCCTCTACCATAATAATATAACAATCTGAAGGGTATCTCGTTTATCTGCTGTTCCTAGTTTATTAATACATTTTTAAGCTCTCTTTCTCCCTAGGAAAGCCACTTGATAAAAATCAAATTTTAGGAATCAGTATATTACCCAAGTCCTAAGATAGCAAAACTGCTGACAAAACCATATCCTAGAAATTAAGAATTATGTATATTGCCTTCAATTTTACAAAGCTGTTTGTGTTACTACTTGAATGGCTCCCTTGTTACACACAATTTCTGAGCCTTGGCAGCCGCATGATTTTCATAAATCCAGGTACTACTGTTTCTAACCTCTGACCGTGTTTTAGCTGTGCAGGGCCTTTTTAATTCATTTAACTCATTTTAATTGTCTTTCAGGGGAAGAGCGCTTTCTTTGGCCAGCTTAACTGGCAGGGAAAGCTGCCTGCTTGAGTACTTGCTGCCATTCAAAGAGACCACTCATGAAAATGCATGCTCGTCCTCGTAACTCCTTCAGTAACTGTAATATTTCTCCCTTACTGTTTATGTCAGAGAGTCATTACTGGAAGCTGCTGACATTTTTGACATTCAGTAGCATCAGAGCACATTAGGTGGTCCTTAGATAATTTTTAGACAAAATTTACTTGTATCACATGCTCAGGCCATTACAAGCAACAGAAGCAAAACACTTCGGTGTGAAGATAAATCAGTCAGTGTACTCATTTTTTGTGGACCTTCCTATATCATTCTATAGCTGAACAATTTTAACTAGGTGGTGCATAATGCCTAATACACTGTCTATCCAGGCTCTTCATGCTTGGGTTTTGGCTTTTGTAGAAGATCAATCTCTATTAGGGGATCTATTATCATCACTTATGTTTTACTACAATGAAATAAATAGGCAGCTGCAGTTGTTTGGCCTAATAGCTCTTAGTTTGATTGCTAGAAGTAGGAAATCAATGCAGGGTGAAAGGAAGAAACATTTTTAATAACTTACACTCCAGATATGAGATCCCCAAGTTATTACAAATTATAAGGTTAAGACCTCTTGAAAGAATCCTAGCTAGTTAAATATTTAAAACTCCTGGGTGAGAACACATGCGCTAATGAGCTTCAGGCTACTAAATACCAGAATCTAGGGGGAGACATCTTGTTTTATATTAGAAAGTATTAGTGAGTATAAACTGGCCATAGGAAGTGTTTAATTAGGAATTATATTGATATGGGGAAAGCAGAGAGAGAAACAGATTACCAAATCTAGTGTTCATCACTGTTAAAAGCTGAATTTGTCTGTGTGGGAAGAGAAACAAATGAAAGCAGCCCTGTATCAAATCAGGGGAGAAACAGGCATGGTATCCTGACCCTTGCAACATCCCTTTCCACAGCCTTGGGGGAATTGCTGCATAGCTCAGACTGATTGTGGATGGATCTTCCTATTGAGAATTCCTTTTCACGTCCATCAGGTAACAAGTTCCTTAGACTTTTGATCAGTATTGCAAATTTAATAATTGCTGTTTGGTGAAAACTATGATGCAAAAGCCAGACCAATACATATCTTTCAATTCTCTAACGCCAAACAAGAAGAGAATGAACATCATAAATCTTTGAATCTCTTCCCTTGTCATCTTTTAATTCAGAATTTTAAGATTGTAAGAAACCTGTTAATTGTACCTAAGCATGTTAAGTTTGTTCTCTTAGGAAGAATAGAAATGTTGCAATTCAGATGGTAAGTGAAGAAGGGAGTCAGGGTTGACAGTAAAAACTGACTTGACATGATTAAGGGCCAGATAATATTAAGTCTTGTCACACAAATATTGTGGGAGAAGGATTGCTGCATTGTGTGCACATATATGTATTTTTTGTAAAATAGCCTCGGTCTGTCTCCCCTCTGAAACAGGGAGTGTGAGTGGGTAAACAGCTCATAGCAACAGATGAAAGGCCAACAAAGTTCAGACTCCCAGTTCAAAGGTTTCAGCAGTATGTGAAATGACAGTCTCAGGTTATTTGTGTTTCCAAGCTCCTGTGTATTTGAATTGTTTGCTCATCTGTGGAGGCTCGCCATTATATTATTCCTAGTTATGTTCATCAGCTGAGTGAGCTGCCTGGCTGCAGACATATCTCACAACAAAACCTCATAGCACCCTGTCTCTGCCCCCAAGAAGATCATAAATATTTTTTTTTTAATTGTTGAGGATAAATTACAGCAACACAAAGTGAGCATGCTGCTCACTCCATGTGCATCTCCTGCTGCTTGGTCAGCACAGGTCCACTGTTCCATTTTTAAATCAAATTATGCTTGTGATAATATTGTCTTGAGCTTACAGTTGCTGACGTGGATATCGACAAAGGCTTAGCCAGTATTTTAATAAGAAAACAAAATACAGGAAATACTCTAGAGTTTCCAGGTGGATCATTAACAAGATGCCTTGGAGGGCTGAGACTGCCAGCCAGCACAGGGAATGCATCACAGTTCGTCATACAACTTAAACTTCTTTTGACATCTAGTTATGTCGAAATGTGACTGATCACCTAGGGGTCCGGGCTCCTGTGAGGGAAAAGTTCACTGACAGACAGCGAACGAAGCTGATCTTAAATGAGAATCAAGAGAAAGCAGCATTCCAGCGTCTGACAGTCTGCAGCTGCTACCTGGGTCTGCCTAACGAAGACGAGCCTGCTCTGCTGAACAGTTATATTAGCATCTGTATGCTTCTGTCTCATTATCACACATCTGCCCACCTTTATTCGAATGAAGCTTCTTCTGATCTGACAGCTCAGGCATTGTCAGTGAATAGATATTATGGGAGCCGGGTACAGCAGCTTAGGGTGTTAGCTTTTATTTTCTAAAGACTGTTGTACAGTTTGACAGTATAATGCCACAGAGGTAAAGAAGATAATTAACATATTGGGCAGTTTCTAAACAAAGCTGAGACAGTTATACTGGCAAAAGTGCTGCTGCTGGAGCAGTATTGTTTGCACTCTGGAAACATCAAAGGCTTGCAGGGTCTGCCTTTATTAAAAAAAAAAAACAAGAAACAGTTACGGCATGGTCCCCACACCACAAATAAAAAGTTTTGGGGGGCTGAGCCCACACCTTATACTGCAAAACCTTTGGTGCTTGAAGAACTTGTCGTGTGCGTTTAAACCTCTGCTTGCTCAGGCAAATTATCTGTCAGCATTTGAGAAGACGTGAAAAGGTGTGTGTGGAGAGGAGGTTGAGGGTCTTTTTTACTTTCTTGAATTTATTTTTACCCCACAACACAAAGCTAAGCCTTCATTTGAGCTTCACAGAGCTCATATTTCAATGGAGATTTAAGACTTCTAAGTTAGAGATCACATGTGGGATTTTCTAGAAATGACAAAAAAGCATATGACAGAGGTTTTGTGATTTGCTCAGTAATATACTAGAAAGGTTTGTTTAAAAACAAAACAAACAAACAAAAAAAAACAACCAACCAGCCAAAGGGAGAAATAGTATTTTGAGCCCACAATGTAGATGGACTGAGATTAGATGACTGAGTAAAGGGATGCTCATATTCTCTTCTGTGGATCTGAGAAAAAAATGTTGTAGTGCCATGGATTACTACACAACTTGTCTTCAGTTTTCACCAGGTCTTAGAGTCTGTATAAAATATTGGACAGTGTTGGAATTGAATGGCAACTTGGTTTCATAAATATTTTGGATATGATGCATTTATGAAAGCATAGCTTCTGAAAGTTCTTATTCTTCTTTACATATTTTGAGAAAAATAGTGAATAGTATACACTGCAGCAAGATCATCCCTGAAATCTCTATCCTTTGAGCCTTGGTTTATGTTTTAAATGGCATAAATAATAACCTAGACCCCCTTGCCCACAACCAATGTTGTGGCCAAAAATCAGATCTGCAGCTGGTTTGGATGAGTTGCTCATTTACAGCCAAAATAGTGTTTCCTGTTCCTGTGGCAGTAAGAAGATTTACCCTGCTGAGAATCTAGCACCAAATTTCTAAGAACTTACGGACTTTCCTCATTTCATTAATGGCTTTAAGTTCACTGCTTTTTCTTTTTTCTTGGGAGCACAGGGTTTCACAAGTTAATGTTGAAATTACTGCTATTTTGCAACAACACATTCAAAGTCATTTCAGCATCTGCACTGATAAAGTGAGAACAGCTCATCCAGATTGGCCTCCAGGACCTGCACTCACCATTGCAAAGTTTGAATACAGAATTAGATTAGTTTAAAAAAGAGAGGGGAAAAAAAAAATTAAAAAAAAAAAAGATAAATCCATTGTCATTCATTCCAAAAAGGCATTACAGACTGCCGACTCTGTACAGAAAAAGAGGAGATGTTGACCTTTTTATTATAGACTTTTCTGTGCTGTTGCCCTCCTGTCGGAGGTGCCTCCCCCGCAGCCGCGCACCCCCGCACGCACCCGCACACGCGCGCCCGCTCTTCAGCTCTATGTTATCTCAAATAATTACCCTGCGCTTCTGGCTGTCCCCAGTGACTTCTGCTGCTAAAAAAGCTACTCATTGTCGGTGAGTGAAGAGGGATTTCAAACCTGCTTCTTGTGGCCCAGCAACAGCTCTTAATTAACCACTCAGGTATTGAGCCTCCTCCTCGCCCGGCTCCCATCCATATGGCAGGAACATGTCCACAGCGATAATCACTGAAGGAAATATTGTATCAAAAAAAAAGGGCTCGCGGAACAGAAAGCTCCTGCAAATTATTTTTAATGATTCTCCTCTCGTGAGCCGGATTATTTGTTATTTCAAGCAGCGCCAGGGAAGGCGGCTGTGCGGGGACATGCTGGTCCTCGCGTCCCTGTCCCCTGTACCAGGCAGAGCCCCATCCTCAGCCCGGGCACCCCAGCTACCAGAGCAGCCCCTTCAGGCAGCCTAAAGAGCTTTAGTTCCCTATGATTCTGATAATCCTTTGTTTCTAGTGCGACTTGCTTTCTACACGCTGGATGTGCATGTTTCCTGTGAGAAAGGCGCTTGAAAAAACTTGAAGGCTTGACACAGACCCACACTTTTTCCTTACCCCTTGGTTTGTAGTAAAGAAAACAGTGAGTCGAGTTTATAAATCTAATTAAAAATGAAGTTGCATTTACATTTTAAAACCTTGCATATACCAGCATACTGTGTCAAAAGATATTATGTATGATTTTACTTTGTGACAGAAACCATTACATTTAAAAATTCATTACAGCAAGGTTAGTTAGACACATGATGGATGCAGCTTTAATCCTGCCATATATTATTACAGTTAAAATGTAAATGATGAAAAATATTTTGTGCTTATCAGCATTTATGTGGAAATGTGTTTTACAGTGATATATGGTGTTATATTTCTATTATTATGATGAGAAAGAATGAAATACAAAAAGACTAAGTGTTTATTAAAACATGGTTACTTGTGATAAAATATTCTTGTTGTACATGACTTAAACATATTTACCAAGGGCATTTGTCCAAAACAGCTGTGAAATGTGTTTGCTATGCAAATCATTCTTTGTAATTTTTTTCTCCTCTGTTATACCAACTATAGCTTTTTAATAGCCTAATGTTTAAGCTATGTAAATATATTTTTATTATTTTTTATTTCAGACATGGGGGGGGATGGGGACCGTCTTTGTTTACACACATGCATGTATTCAAATCGATGGAAGCATACATAAAAAGACAGACAGGAAATTGATCCTAGCAAAAATCCTTTTCACATTCTATCTCGTCTCGTTTCAGTCTCTCAAAGCCAACCCTGATCACAGGGAGCGGAGCTCTCTGCCAGCCAGCCCTTGGCAAGTGCTGATGTCTGAGCACACTCATGGTCCTGCTGACGATGATTTAACACCTCACACAACTGAGCCCTTGACTCAGCCTTGTTCTACACCCTCCTCCTCACACATGGGTAGTGCATCATTGCATGGGAGATTCATGCCCTGGCCAGGGAACCGAATTTTTCTTTTTTCCCCAAGGAAGGTGAGTTCTCAGTTGGGCTTGTGCTTTAGAAGAACCCTGCCAAGTAAATCTGTACAGAGTTGTTTGAATTTGCAGGGTAGTGACAGTATTGCATGTTGCAAATTCCTAGGTGAAGTTTATAAAGAAATTTTAGTCCAACAGTGACCCTTCTAGAAAAGTTTCTGCCACTAAGCGCCTGGTCTCCACAGGCAAAATCCAGTATAATCTTGAATAGAACAATACAAAGGCGTAAAAGTCATTAAGTGACTTGCCCAGCATCCCACAGGAAGTCTGTGACAGAAAAGAAAATAAAAATGTGAAGGCCCTGAAACTTAGGAATTTAACCATTCTATCTGTGCATTCCCACATGTGCACTGTGGGAATATACACTGGATTTTCTGTGTTTTGGGGTTTGCTCTCTTGGTTCTTCCACTGACCCTGGCTGACTGCTGTGTTATTCCAGTACTAGTGATGATGACCCAGAAATTATTGTCTGACATCCCCATCCCACATTACCCCAACTTGCCATTGCTTCCACACTATTCCCACTATTTATTTTCTCTGTGTATCTACTACAAGTTTGTGCTGTTTGTTTTGTTACTTTCTATGCAGCTCATAATTAAGAAAATAATGGAGTCAATAAACAAGTAAATTGTGTGGTTTCCATACCGTTCCTGTAATTCCTTCAGTTTATATTGCTATCTCTTAGAAAAGAAATTCACTTGAGTTTGACATGATGCAGTGATCAGGCTGAGATTGCTTCTAGTTACATGATGCTGAGCCCATATTTAACAAGTGAAATATGCTTCCTAAAAAAAAGAACAAAGTAAATCAAAATATTTATGATCAAGAGCATATATGTCCCTCAGTCCTCAGTGCCTGTCTTAATACAAACAGAAGCAGGAGACCTGGTGCTTGTAGTTCACTAAAGTGGCTATTTCCTTATAACCTTCCTCCTGTAACAATGTTTATTCAGTTATATCAGGGAAGAAATATCATTTGTCCGTGCAGCTACAATTACCCAAATTGTTGTGTAAATTATTACTTTTTTTTTTTTCTCATCTCATGTTGATGACAGAATCATTTAATAGACTTTCAGTTGCTCAAGCTTGAAAATTGGTTCCACATTCTCTCTCTGTTTTTTTAGTTTTCCTCCCTAGGGTGAGTGCAACGTGGTCTAAATGCAATTTCCATCCCCCGCTCCCTTTCTTTTTTTAAAACATCTGCTTATATGAGGATGTTGTTGTGTACATTAGCACCGTACAGTTTAGCACTCTTTAAGACTACCTTCGTCTCTCGGCTTCCTCATTCCCGGGGCCAATCATAATATATCAGGAACTGTAGATATTTCCTATCTCAGCACTCTCTATAACTCTTCTGCTCAGCTGTCTGAAGCTATTTTCTTTAGGAAGTCCAAAGCAAGGGGGGCTAGCTGACCTGGCATCAGTCCTGTTTATAAGAATAAACCTTCTTCCCTGCACACCTTTGGAGCTTTGTCATGTAGGGGTCACATCCGTTTAAATTAACCGCTGCCGCTCCCGTGGCGGAACACGGACACCTAACCTTTACTGTCCCCTCTGCCCTTTTGTTTGAAGTTATCCAACACAGTCAGATGATTTTCTCCAAAGCTGAGGTTACAGGATTTGCAACTGTGGCTTTGCCACATAGTTCATTAGGAAGGGAAAAAACAGCTATTGTCACATGCACTGGATTTGTGTGTGTGTGTGTGACATGTTTATTTGTTTATTTAAAAATAAACATTTGCTTTTAAATTTTTCCTCCCCGGCTGCTGCTGCTGAAATAAATGCCAGTCGGGCTTGTTTGCTTAGTATAGGAGTTACTGTGGGGTTGGAGGAAGAAATGATGCATGGAACAGCCATCTCATTCCCAGTCTGTGCTTGAAGGACTTTTCTTAGAATAATGCCATTGCTGTTTCTGTGATGCTGGAGATGTCACAGAGTTACCATCTGCCCACTCATGAGTCAACCGGTTGACTTTGAAATCTATTTATTTTAGTTTTAAGCCTAAGAATATTTGCTGAAAGCGGGATTATCACTTTGTAGACCACCAACAGCTGTTGAAAAGCAGGGCATAAAACTTTGTTTATGTCTTTAATAACCCACTTAATGATGGAGCAAGCACATTATTCATAATAAAATAGGCTGGCATAATCTTACTCCAGTGCATGGTGTCAGGGAATTAAGAAACATCTGCTATGCCATAAAATAACATTGTATATACTAAGTACATTAAAAACATGTGTACACACATATGTGTATTATATACATTATTTAAAATGTCTCAGTGGAATTCTACTCTTTTTAATTACATTTAACAAACAGTGAAATGGTTGAATGAGGGCATTTTTGCTTCTGAATCTGAATTTTATATGAAGTTGGAGTCTGTGGCTATAATGGCAAGGGACAGGATATTTACATTACATTTAAAACATAAAGGCAAAATTTCAAGTTTTGAAATTGGGGTTCAAAATCTATTTTTAGTCTCCAAATAACTGACCTAATTTTCTGAACCACAAAACATTTGCAGGTTCCTAACCTGACGAGAGTGTTGGTTGCTCAGCAACTCTGAAAAACCAGGGCAGTGTTTCGGTGCCTAAATGCAGATTTTTGTTTACAATGAAGGCACTGAATTTACAGCTTTTATCCATAGCGGTTCTAGGTATTGGTCCTGCCCTCAGAATGGAAACCCCACTGTGCTGCTGCTGCTGCACATGCATGCACAGAGAGTCACTGCCTCTCCTTGGAGAACTTGGAACCAAAGAGCCCAACTCTTCCTTAGCCTCACTCTGCAGCTGGGATGCTGGAGGCAGAGAATCCTTGCTGGGGAATCCTTCTCCCTGCAAGAAGCTGAGCATCATGGCTCCCAACCAGCAAAGCATGTAAACATGTCTTTAAATTTAAGTGTGTGAGTTGTAAGTGGAACTACTTGCATCTTAAAATTGAATACATGTTTCACTAGATCAGGCCAGATGGTTTTACATGTTCAAAAGTGACATTTACAAGGTTGCATAGGAAATGTTTGACAGAGCCAGGAACCGAAACCAGATCTCCCGAGTGCCAACCTTGCGCCTTAATTC
Organism: Cinclus cinclus; assembly: GCF_963662255.1. Classification (NCBI taxonomy): domain Eukaryota; kingdom Metazoa; phylum Chordata; class Aves; order Passeriformes; family Cinclidae; genus Cinclus; species Cinclus cinclus. The sequence continues at coordinate 10,359,068 of NC_085056.1, forward strand.
TGCACCCATCCTTTTTGTTTTTTTCTTTTTGTGATGACATACTACTCTTAATGCAAACAAAAATAGGGGAAAATTTTCCAATAAGGAGGCAATTAGCTTGTGGGGTCTTGCATATCTGTCTGGTTTGGCTTTTTTTTCCAAAAATGAGCTGAATACCCCAGTGCCAATGTTCCAGAGATTAGCACTTTAAGCTTTCCAGAAAAGCATATATTTTTATTCACTTTTTAAAAAAATTTCTTCTATCTTTCAAAAATGTAAGCAATCTGTTTTCATTTCATAGGTGGCCAACCAAATAAAAAAGTTATAAGTTAATAAAATTTCTATACAGATTTATATGAACTGAGTGAACTCCCCCAGTATCTGAATGTTAATCTGCTGAAAATAGCTGCCATGGTACTGGAATAACTCAACGTCACACAGCAGGGCACAGTAACAGTAGTTCTCTCATTGACATTTTCCCCACAAGTGCCAAAATAAACATGGGAAAGTACTGTGGGGAAAAAGCCCAATGAACTACAGGAATGGCAACTGGGATAAAGTGAAAGTGGTTTCTTCAGATTCACCTAAATCTCTGATTTCACTAATGTGTATATTTTTCTTGGTAGTCCTGTCCTTGTGAATTATCTCAAATGCATTTGTCTGTCTTTGCTAGCTCTGGTCTTGGCATAAAACTACATTCTTTGCAGTGTCTTATTCTGCCTGAGGTTTGAGTGTCTTTAGCCTTTCTGTCCTTCTCTAACTCACATCCAGACTTCAGCACCATGAGAAAGTACTCTAGATTAAATACCTTTTTCTAATTAATATTTATTGATGAAAATCTTATTCTATGTATGAAGAGGAAGGAAACAACATTGTCTTGTTCACATAGGACCCTCCTATTACACCAGCAAAATGCAAAAAAGGTAAAATATGATCATGGCAGATGTAGTGACCTCTTTTTTTGACTGGTTGGGTTCTGTATTTCATTTTTGGATTTAATTGACTTCTGTTCATAGAATTGGCATATCTGTGACCAGTTTGCAAAAACTCTTAAATCTAGTGTAATTGAAGTACTATTCATTTAAGTGAACTCAGTCATCTGTGGGGTCTGAGGAGCAGGCTCCAAATGTTCTTCTTGAGGGTATTTAAAATATCATCACTTCAAGCTGTCTGGCTCCTCCAGACCTGAACAGGGGCCTGTGGCCAGGACAATGCAGCCCCTGAGCTGAGAGGATAGAGCCTGCAAGTGCTAGAGATTTAGTCTATATGTAGAACTATTTCTTTTCTAATTTGTATCAAACTGAATGAAGTCAAAACGTAGAATCTTCCCCCCAGAAAATCCTCTAACTTGTTGTGCTGGTTTCTCCTTCAGCAAAGACCAACTTGTCTTGTTAGGAGCATTAAGGATCCCTGCTGAACAGCACAGTACATCTCCCTGTCAAGGTGTGCTTAACATCAGCTTCCCACTCCTCAGGACAGACACACGTCTTCGCTTGTCAGGGGAGCAGGCACCATGCTGTTAATAAGGTATGCATCTGTGTTTCTCTGGGTTTTGATTGGTTTTGAGGATTTTTTATCTGAACCTGAGCTAGGCTGTATATCGGGCTAGAGCAATTGTCCTGTTTAGGGAGGGTGTTGCTCATTCTCCACCAGCAGCAGGCACTTATGAAAGAGACCAGAAAAGGGTGTCCAGATGCTGCTGCTTCTATAGCACAACTTTCCAGCTTCTTACACCCAGCAGATCCAATTTACTGACTCAGGGCAGGTATCCTGATTATTTCTTATCGTCTCCAATAGATTTTCCCTCACCTTCCCATCCACGACTTTGCATAATCAGTTTTTAAGGCCATGTAAAATTTTGATATCCACAATATCCAGGGGCGTTTAATTCCACAATTTCACTCCATGTTATGTGAGCATGCACTAAGTTCTTATATTGTTGTTCCAAATAATTATTTCCATGACACTCTTGATCTTATAAACCTTTGCTGTACCCACTTTTTATCATCTGTGCTTTCTCCAGGCTGTGGAGTAATCCTGTGTGTAGGCACTACTCAGAAGCAGTCCCATATCTTTAAAATGTGCCAAATCTCTACCGGTAACTTAACAAATAGCATTTACTTTTGGGATAAAATGGCCACACATTACTATCCTCAATGATACACAATACAAGCCTGAAAAATATCAGTCAAAGCAGAAATATAAAAAGCAGCTTAAAATCCAATGCCCTTCAAATGGTAGGGAATACAGAGCTGAGACAAAGATACTGGTGTCTCCCTGAATTCCTCATGAAGAGGAATCTCCAAAAACCCAGAAAATGGCTATAGATGGGTTCCCTTCCCATGTGTTCCCCCGTTTGGTAAATTGGGTCCAAGGCTCTTTAAATATCAGGTGGAGAAAATCTCAGGAGTAAAATCAAGATTTAAATATGCAATCAATCACACAAGTGGTTAAATTGCAAACTTTAAAATATTAACATGCTTAATTTTACGTGGTTTTAGCCAGCTCCTTTAATTGGGGGTCCCCTGTGTCCTGTGTACTGGGAGCACTGGAAAGTTAATGCCAGTGAAACACACAGCTTATCACAGAGGGTAAACAGCTTACTACAGAGGGTAAGCAGCCAACATTATTACTAGATGAGCAGGAAAGGTAGATCAATATAAGGAAATACTGCTTTCATTCACAATTCCCTTTGTCACTGCCAGACCTCAGAATTTTTCAGTTTATTGATGTCAGAAAGGATTTACTTCCCTGCCCAAAGAGCTGGGGCAGATTATTCCCAGGCTGCAGCAGATACTGATCAGCATGTAAGCTGGCTTGGGCAGCTGAGTAAAAAAATAAAATTTAAGTTCACAGTAACTTAAGTACTGCTTGGGTTTATAATGTCCACATTAGTATTAGACAGCTTGGCAACCAAAGTACCCAAAATATATTTCCTTTCACAGCCATGCCTGGTGAATACACCAGGTTGGTTAGACAGAGGGGGGTAGTGTTTTCATTAGCTGAGTGAACACCTAGCTCAGGCCAAGTCTGGAAACATTTTTTTCACAGGGCTGTTCAGGGGTTAAACTCTGTTTAACATATTAACATATTCACTCCCCTCCTAACATGCTATTATTTCACTTCCTCCCAGCAGCACCTAGAGCCTGTCCTTGCATACCCCCATGCTGTAATGCCCTCAGCAAACTGTGGTTTACACCACACACACCTTCTCATCACTATTATCACTGATGGTTTCCTCAATGGAAGTAATCATTCACATTATAACTGTTGCCAAAACCCTCTGGCACCAGAAGTGCTCTTGGAATAGAAGCCTGAAGGCATGCAAGAGCCTGAGCAGCTGTAGCAGCAGCCCAGCCAGTCAGTGAGCTGGGGTTGAACCACATCGGGAAAAGGCACAAGACGTCCCTGAGACAAATTACACTTTGCTTTATGCACACGTGTAGAGCCACATTTTGTGTTCAGTATCAACCAGAGGTAGGTGCCTAGGTCTGCTGCATCCTTGCAGACAGGTTCAGCTGTGTGTTGGCACATTTTAAACGTATTTATGCACAGAAATCCATGTGTGTGTGCGCGCTAATTTTTGCTCAGGGTTTGTACCCCTTGAGGACCTCACTCCTGAAGTGGAGGTTAGGAGTTCTCCACAGTTCAAGTTATAAGCAGAGATAGTCAAAAATAAAGACTTTCTTCTCATCAATGATACGGCATTGTCTACCTAGTAAGATACAGCAGCTTAGTCTGAGTTTAAAACTGTCACAGTTCAACAAGATAATGCATCCAAATAGTCATTTGACTTACCTGGAATCTGCTCAGTTCTTTCATCTTCTCCAGGCAACCAGGCTGAGGGACATTCCTAAAGTCCCTGGTAGCTGGCATGTGAGGAATTCATACTGGGGGTGCAGTTTATTTGAGTGGGCACATGTGAGTGCAATCGCTACATTCTGATTTCAAAGGTGACTAAATGTTCTAAGTCCCTTCATAGGGTTGCCATTTTTAGTAAGTTAAACTAACTGCATCTGTTATTTTTGTACAGTTGAATTGTGTAACTTGATTGCCTGACAGTATCAGCAGTGTGAGGTCCTTTATGGGTCACAGCTCAGCTGAATTTCATGCGTAAGTATTTCCCCATTTTGTACAGGACATGATTGCTCTGGGCAACACTCATCAACTCAAGTCTAGAAAATAAAAGAATGCAAAATGCAGCCAGACATCTCCAAGAGAGCCTGTTTGTGCCTTGCAGTGAAGCAGAAGGAAAATCCTATTCCAGTTCTTTTGGACAGGGACCACCCATCCCACACCAAGACCCTCAGCCAGAGCCCAGGTGGCTGATTCCTTGCCTGATGTCTCAGGGAAGCATCCCTGTGTGGAAGTGGCTCTCCTATACCCTGACTGGGTCCTCAGGCACTGTGCAGTGGGTGCCCACCCCCAGCACAATGCAGGTGATAGCCCAGCAGGTACCAGCACACAGCCCCGGGCACCATCTCCTCTCCCCTGGAGTCCCCACAGAACTGGGGGCTGCACCCACGCAGGCAGGCAGAAACCTTGAAACAAGACTTGGCTGCAGGAGGGTTTGGGGCAGAGTGGCACATTATGAAACTGTGCATCAGCAAAGACAGCCCAGCTCCTTGTTAGCACTTGAAAATGCTCTGCAGCCTCCAAACCCTGCAGTGCTGCATGCTCGAGCTGACGGGCCAGCTAATTGTCAGCATGCCACTGCCTCTGCTCCCTGTGTGGTCCTGCAGAGAGCCATCCTGATGGCTGCCAGTAATGAGGAAAACTGGTGTGTTTTTGTTTTGTTTCCTTTTAAATAAACTTGCAGTCCTTAATCTATCAGGCTGGAGTCCAGGTTTGACAGCCCTGTGAGTAACGAGGTGCAAGGAAAGACAGGATGTAGAATTAGGAGGTAGGGGCTGAAGGTTGCCCCAAATTTGATCTCTAGACTGGACATGTTACATATCTTCCCCACCCCTTCTCCTCTTTATCCTCCCCCTTGCCATCATTCTTAGACACAGGTGCTCACTTACCGGAGTATGGCCTGCCCAGCACACAGGGGAGCTGCATGGGGAGAGACCCACTGGGCAATTCCCCACTGGTCCACCAGCCCTGTTTGGGGCATCTCATGAGCTGTTCAGGCTGAGGCACCTGGAGTTGCCCCCAACTCTGCCCCAGGCACCTTTTTCTCACCTTACCTTGAGGAGAAGCATCGAGCTGTGGTTCAGCTTGTTCAGATGCATGCATAGGAGTGACACAGGCATATCTGTAGAGATCTATACAGGCTGAGGGATAATTACAAGTATTAAATAATTTTAAAAGAGTAATGTCTCTTCAAAGTAAAGGTAAACTATTCTTCTATATCTTTCCCTATTTTAAACACACTTTCTCTCTTCCTCTGTGTCTCCCTTTCCATTCAGCTGATCACATGACCAATTTTCTTCACCTGCAAACTGCATTTCTGTTTTTCTACTATCTACTAGAAAAATACAACACCTACCCAAAGTGTTTTCATGAGGCTGGTACGTTGTGCATTTGTTTTCTGTAATGACAGTGGGTTAGTGTGCCTTCACTTCTATTTAATATTCTGTATCTTGACTATTTACAATTGTAGCACAGCAGATCAGCGAATTCTTATGGATCAGTGCATCAGAGGGGAGAGGTTTGATGTTGGTTTATTGGTTCCTATGTGTTGTTGCCCAAAACATGAGCTCTAACCTTTCATTTGTCGAGCCCCTGAGCTCTGACCTCTGAGCCCCAGGTGACCTCATACCACAGTTATGTACGATCTTCACACAGGAAAGTAGGGAAACACTAAAGAGGCCTATTTTATATAGGAGAATAACCCCTGGCAGAGCACACTGAGCTTGTTGAACAACCCTTTCTGTGCACCAGAACTGCCCTGAAGCTCGTGCCCCTGCATCCATCAGCTGCTCTGCACAGGCACATCAGCCCCTGGGCTTGGCCGTGAGTCCCGAGAAGAGGGCAGAGCCTCCCCCACTGCTGCTCCCTTTGGTGCAGCTCTGCTGGGGAGTGGTTGCAGAAGATTCCCATCAGGTTCCAGATAAAGAGGTTCAAGAAGCAAAAGGCAGATCATCTTCACCCAATGTATCTGGTGATATTTTTTGTTACATTGCTCGTGTAACATTGGTGAAGTTTGTGGCCATGGCTAAATTACAGCCATGCATGCACTGGACTGGCATTTATTTATCATCTAAATTTTTCTGGCAGCAAATAAGAAAATCCACTGATTAAAATTTAAGAGTCATCTCAACTAGTTCAAGACCCTCTAATCAGCTCACCTTGGCTCAGGTGTCCCTCCACTTGACAACAGTCTTTAACATGCATCAAGGAAAAGAATATAGTCAGCAAATCCCACCGTTTCCATGGTGACCACAGGTGGCCCTGTGCTCGCCTCCTCTACAGATGAACAGATAAAAGGTCATCGGTATTGATGGCACGGGGGAGAAATTAGTGCAGGCTGGTCTGTGGGCTCCTGCGCTAAGGCAGGACAGCGATGGAGGCAGGACTTCAGCAGGGTGTGAATGCCTTTGGCTCGGTGCTGCTGCAGCTGGCACACGTGCCCAAGTGCATCTTTGGACAGGAACACTTTCCTGGGCCAGGGCTCTGGCAGCAATGGGAAAAGCTTGGTGGTTTAGACAGACAGCCGTAAAATAGATTAAAAAACTCAGAGAAGTGTGGCTTTTTCTCTGGAGAGTTGGTAAACATGGTGAGCAGCTCTGTATTTTTAAGGCAGCACTGTGAAAGAGGGGCAAGCGTAAAAGTTTAATTACAGCCTTTCCTGACAGTGAAACAACTCTTTAGTCTGTGTATGTGCTGTCAAACTGCAAACCCAAAACAAGCAAGGGAAAGGAAAAGAAGTTCATGCTGACTCACATTCTGTGCTGTTCTGACAAAATATTTTCAGCTGTTTAGTATAATGTCTGGTGTATATTGATGTGTATTGATTTTTCAATCCAGCACTTTAATTAGGCTCTTGTTGTTCAACCTTGCACCTTTGCTGCGTTAGAGAATGAAAACTGCATTTCTTCTCTAGGAGCCTTGGACCTGAGACAGTGAAGCAGAGCAAGGCTGGAGGAAAAGCCTGCAGAATACTGACAGGGAATCTAAATATCTCAAAGGCAAAAAGTTGCAAATCTATGCTTATCATTTTTTAACAAGAGAGGCAAAACATTGCAAATACTAATCTTAAAATCTATGTTAAGGTCAGTTGGAAGTGAAAGAAATTAACACTCCACTGACAACTGAACTGTTGTTTCTTTGAATGGCTGATGACCCTGTCTAGTCTACAGTGTTGTTAAAAATTTATTAACTAGCTCAAATGCCTATTGACTAGAAATGAAATACACATTGGAGGCAGAGCACAGCTTCTGCATGACACGATCATATTTAACAGTGTGCTGAGAGAACGCTTTTCCATAGGTATTCAGTGAAAAGAAAATCTTTCTTGAAGAAATGTTTACTCTTCCTTACTTCAAGAGATCTTTCTTTAGATAAAAAGCCGAAAAATGTAAATGTTATTGAGTAAAACTGAAATTGCATGAAGATGCAGTGTCACTTTCTC